>NC_069510.1:54077279-54079779 GCF_027579735.1 Bombina bombina | reverse complement strand
CCGCCTCACTCCCGCCTCACTAACCCTATAATAAATAGTATTAACCCCTAATCTGCCCTCCCTAACATCGCTGACACCTAACTTCAAACATTAACCCCTAATCTGCCGACTGGAGCTCACCACTATTCTAATAAATTTATTAACCCCTAAAGCTAAGTCTAACCCTAACACTAACACCCCCCTAAGTTAAATATAATTTAAATCTAACTAAATAAATTAACTCTTATTAAATAAATTATTCCTATTTAAAGATAAATACTTACCTCTAAAATAAATCCTAATATAGCTACAATATAAATTATAATTATATTATAGCTATTTTAGGATTTATATTTATTTTACAGGTAACTTTGTATTTATTTTAACCAGGTACAATAGCTATTAAATAGTTAAGAACTATTTAATAGCTAAAATAGTTAAAATAATTACAAATTTACCTGTAAAATAAATCCTAACCTAAGTTACAATTAAATCTAACACTACACTATCAATAAATTAATTAAATAAAATATCTACAAATAAATACAATTAAATAAACTAACTAAAGTACAAAAAATAAAAAAGAACTAAGTTACAAAAAATAAAAAAATATTTACAAACATTAGAAAAATATTACAACAATTTTAAACTAATTACACCTACTCTAAGCCCCCTAATAAAATAACAAAGCCCCCCAAAATAAAAAAAATGCCCTACCCTATTCTAAATTACAAAAGTTCAAAGCTCTTTTACCTTACCAGCCCTGAACAGGGCCCTTTGCGGGGCATGCCCCAAGAAATTCAGCTCTTTTGCCTGTAAAAAAACACATACAATACCCCCCCCAACATTACAACCCACCACCCACATACCCCTAATCTAACCCAAACCCCCCTTAAATAAACCTAACACTAAGCCCCTGAAGATCTTCCTACCTTGTCTTCACCTCACCGGGTATCACCAATCGGTCCTGGCTCTGAAATCTTCATCCAACCCAAGAGGGGGCTAGACATCCATCATCCGACTGCTGAAGAAGTCCAGAAGAGGGTCCAAAGTCTTCATCCTATCCGGGAAGAAGAGTAGATCCGGACCGGCAACCATCTTCTTCCAAGCGGCATCTTCTATCTTCATCCGATGAGGACCGGCTCCATCTTGAAGACCTCCACCGCGGACCCATCTTCTTCCGACGACGACTTCCCGACGAATGACGGTTCCTTTAAGGGACGTCATCCAAGATGGAACAGCCAATAGAATGCGAGCTCAATCTGATTGGCTGATTGAATCAGCCAATCAGATTGAACTTGATTCTGGTTGGCTGATTCCATCAGCCAATCAGAATTTTCCTACCTTAATTCCGATTGGCTGATAGAATCCTATCAGCCAATCGGAATTCGAGGGACGCCATCTTGGATGACGTCCCTTAAAGGAACCGTCAGTCATCGGGAAGTCGTCGTCGGAAGAAGATGAGTCCATGGTGGAGGTCTTCAAGATGGAGCCGGTCCTCATCGGATGAAGATAGAAGATGCCGCTTGGAAGAAGATGGTTGCCGGTCCGGATCTACTCTTCTTCCCGGATAGGATGAAGACTTTGGACCCTCTTCTGGACTACTTCAGTGGATGTCTAGCCCCCGCTTGGGTTGGATGAAGATATCGGAGCCAGGACGGATCGGTGTGATACCCGGTGAGGTGAAGACAAGGTAGGAAGATCTTCAGGGGCTTAGTGTTAGGTTTATTTAAGGGGGGGTTTGGGTTAGATTAGGGGTATGTGGGTGGTGGGTTGTAATGTTGGGGGGGGGTATTGTATGTTTTTTTTTACAGGCAAAAGAGCTGAATTTCTTGGGGCATGCCCCGCAAAGGGCCCTGTTCAGGGCTGGTAAGGTAAAAGAGCTTTGAACTTTTGTAATTTAGAATAGGGTAGGGCATTTTTTTATTTTGGGGGGCTTTGTTATTTTATTAGGGGGCTTAGAGTAGTTGTAATTAATTTAAAATTGTTGTAATATTTTTCTAATGTTTGTAAATATGTTTTTATTTTTTGTAACTTAGTTCTTTTTTATTTTTTGTACTTTAGTTAGTTTATTTAATTGTATTTATTTGTAGATATTGTATTTAATTAATTTATTGATAGTGTAGTGTTAGGTTTAATTTTAGATAATTGTAGGTATTGTATTTAATTTATTTATTGATAGTCTAGTGTTAGGTTTAATTGTAAATTAGGTTAGGATTTATTTTACAGGTAATTTTGTAATTATTTTAACTATTTTAGCTATTAAATAGTTCTTAACTATTTAATAGCTGTTGTACCTGGTTAAAATAAATACAAAGTTACCTGTAAAATAAATATTAATCCTAAAATAGCTATAATATAATTATAATTTATATTGTAACTATATTAGGATTTATTTTACAGGTAAGTATTTAGCTTTAAATAGGATTAATTTATTTAATAAGAGTTAATTAATTTCGTTAGATTTAAATTATATTTAAGTTAGGGGGGTGTTAGTGTTAGGGTTAGACTTAGCTTTAGG